>NC_135432.1:7292500-7300000 GCF_051991255.1 Vanacampus margaritifer | reverse complement strand
ATCAGACAAGCGCAGATCACGTGTCGCGGGCAGGAAGTCGAGCGCATCGTGGCCCAAATAATAACATCAAGTGAACACAGCAGATGTTTGCAAGCCAAGAGGATCTAAAGAAATCAAATCCTCATTCGTGCATCTGTGTATGTCAACGCGGACACGCCACATTTCCAAAGCGATGACCCCACACGCAGCTTAAACACGACCATACATTATCCGTATGTGAGGAAAATAATCCGGTCAAATCCTTAGTCAGGCAATCGGCGTGTTGTCAGACTGTTACCAGTTGTTAAACATCAACAATGATCACGATAGATACAGTTGATGTGGCTGCCCTTGAGCGGAGGCGGGTCATAATGACTTACAGTGCATTTACTCTGTTACTTAAGTAACTTTTGGGATAAATTGTACTTGTCAGAGTAGTTTTAATACCGTTTACTTTTACTTGAGTATTTTTGTTAAGAAGAAAGGCTACGCTAAAATGTTACGTCCCCGGGCACGAATTGGGGCATTTTTTAATGACTTACAGTACATTTACTCTGCTACTTAAGTAACTTTTACGATAAATTGTAATTGTCAGAGTAGTTTTAATACCGTTTACTTTTACTTGAGTATTTTTGTTAAGAAGAAAGGCTACGCTAAAATGTTACGTCCCCTGGCACAAATTGGGGCATTTTTTAATGATTTACAGTACATTTACTCTGTTACTTAAGTAACTTTTGGGATAAATTGTACTTGTCAGAGTAGTTTTAATACCGTTTACTTTTACTTGAGTATTTTTGTTAAGAAGAAAGGCTACGCTAAAATGTTACGTCCCCTGGCACAAATTGGGGCATTTTTTAATGATTTACAGTACATTTACTCTGTTACTTAAGTAACTTTTGGGATAAATTGTACTTGTCAGAGTAGTTTTAATACCGTTTACTTTTACTTGAGTATTTTTGTTAAGAAGACAGGCTACGCTAAAATGTTACGTCCCCTGGCACGAATTGGGGCATTTTTTAATGACTTACAGCGCATTTACTCTGTTACTTAAGTAACTTTTACGATAAATTGTACTTGTCAGAGTAGTTTTAATACCGTTTACTTTTACTTTACTTTTACTTGAGTATTTATGTTAAGAAGAAAGGCTGCGCTAAAATGTTACGTCCCCTGGCACAAATTGGGGCATTTTTTAATGACTTACAGTGCGTTTACTCTGTTACTTAAGTAACTTTTACGATAAATTGTACTTGTAAGAGTAGTTTTAATACCGTTTACTTTTACTTGAGTATTTTTGTTAAGAAGAAAGGCTACGCTAAAATGTTACGTCCCCTGGCACAAATTGGGGCATTTTTTAATGACTTACAGCGCATTTACTCTGTTACTTAAGTAACTTTTGGGATAAATTGTACTTGTCAGAGTAGTTTTAATACCGTTTACTTTTACTTGAGTATTTTTGTTAAGAAGAAAGGCTACGCTAAAATGTTACGTCCTCTGGCACAAATTGGGGCTATTTCAAAATAAAATACTGCCCACGGGTTAAACCAGCAGATAAGGGCACAAATGTACTTGTGATGGACTAGTAATTAGAATTTGAATGATTCAGCAGTCAACAAATATGCAATTTGACCAAACTCTCTAATGCGAACACGAGTCATTCACAAATCTAGAAACGGAATAAAAATGAGACGTGACAATAAGTTGTCGTCTCTCGCTACCTAGTAAGAATTTAGCATTTTCTTTGTTTTATGTATGTTGTATAAGACAAAAAGAAAATGTTACTGAAGAGATGTTAACCCTTTCATGGATAGTGGTTACTACAGTGAAGAGCTATTAAAACGTTTTCTCCTATATAAATGAATCTTTTTGCCACAGTTGGCCATTAGCCACTCCAGTGGACAGTACTGACATAACATACTATACCATTTAGGGGTCAACATTTGTAAGTGCAAAAAAAAAAAAAAGACTGACAACAAGATGGCCGACAGAAGTTCAGATGTGATGTGCAAGTAAGTAAGTATTGGTAAGTAAGTAACGGTAAGTAAGTAAGTAAGTAAGTAAATAAAAAAAATATTGGGACATCAAGCAACAACTAAGGAGTGATATAAGTGTTAAAACATCCAAGTATTGATTTTGTAATTTGAGGAAATGGTGATTGATCATGAGTCCACTAAATTGGACTTTGGACATTATTAGCTGTTTTGCGACTACAATTTAGTGTTACTGTAACTTTGTTGCTTTTGAAAGTACTTAATCTGCAGTATTTTTTTTAAACTTTAAATCATTATTTAATTTTTGTTATAGCAATATTTTATGGATTTTAGTCCTCTTATGAGAGTAAGGATCCTAGTGGTCAGGTGCAGAACATGCTAGCAAAACTTACAGTATATACACCATCTGATTCAAGTGGGGATGATGACAGCGGCAGAAAAAAGAAAATTACTAGCTGTACTTCATAAAAAGTTAATTTTTCTTTGGGTAAATGTTTTTGCAATACATGTAGTAGTTTTTAAATATGCTAAAAAATATGTGAACACAATGTTAAAAATCAAACGCAAATGCACGTTATCCACCTTAGTGACACCAACTCCTTGTTTAAAAAAAAAAAATGAAGGTGATTATTTTTTTCCATGCCTAAAGAGTAATAAAAACAGTTGAGGAAAAAAAAATCCGGATGTAGGTTATCATAATTTGTGCATGATCACTTTAGCTAAATTGTACGTGTCCCTTCTTTGCAATTCTGTGTCAAATGTAGTAGCTTTAAATACATCCATACACGACTTTCTAATTCCCTGGACGTCCATATGCCCTTTACATCTCATTCGGATCTCCAACTGCAGGTGACAAAATCCTTTACTTACAGAGACTTAAGACTTAAGTGGACATAAGCCTACAAAGATCTTGTGTATTTTTGACCGTCACTCAGTATAAACTGACTACACTTTTGTTCCGGTAAATATACCCCACCCCTCTGTTAGCTCTTTGACTGCCAGACGTTTTCAGAAAAGGGATGCCGTGGGTGCCAGCCGATTTAAGCATTTTTGACTGATCTTTCAAGGTTCACAGAAAATTATGTGTTTGGACTATGGAAACACACATACTACCAAATGAAAGATTGGACTCTCATCTTTCATCAGAAAAAAAAGTTTGTTTCTACCTTATTCCGTTTTTCAGTAATCAACAATAGAAAATGGTTAGTTTCATCTCTGTTTTGAAAAAAACGTCTTTTAACGTCTTTGGCACTCCTCCATAGGATTTTACTAAACGTTATTTAATGTTTTTGGCAGTCAAAGAGTTAAAATTGACTGGCTTCACATGACAGAACAGTAGAATGCTTCCACAGCCAAATTGCACCACCCCCAGCCAAGGGTCTACGACATCCTCTTGAGTCAATAATGACCTCACAAAACCTGTTCAGGGAAGAAATCCCCCCTCAACACTCTCTAAACACACAGAAACCACCTCGCTGGAGTCTGACTCAACAAATATCCCAACTGTCGAGACAAAAGTGCTCTTGAACAGTATGTTAGCCCACTACCAACGATAGCTTACTTCCAAATAGTACTTTTTAGATACCGTCGCTGGTGGCTCGTCAATAGAAAAGCTGAGATACACTGAAAGGGTTAAAAAATAATAATAATAAAAATGAAATATTAATGTAAGAATACTTTGAAATATGAATTTTTAGATTAGGAGGATAAATGTATACAGTTACTGATTACTTAAAAATCGATTTGTGTATCTCTTCCGTCTCAAATGGTGACATACTTCCAGTTTGGCGCAAAGAACATCGATCGACTTTCCGAATTCCACCGTCCCAGCCAATAAGGTTTCAACGGTGTTATCGTTAAAGTTGATATCATTTTATGTTTGGGCCAAAGTGGTTCTTGCATTGGAAGACTGGGCTTGCCACACCACATCTACTTGGTGACCAACATGTCAATGTGGCGGCCATATTGGATGTGGCTCAGCCAGGCTCTCCTATAGTGTATCTTGTTAAGTCTTAATATATTTTTGGGGGGGGGGCGGGGGGGGGGGGGGCTTTCATTAAATCATGATGTACAAACTGTTTAATGCTATACATTCTATTTAATTATGTTTTTCATCCATGTTTTTGTAAAGTACAGTATTATGTCTGTAGGTCGTGAGAAAGCCTGGAGCAGATTATTGGCTTTTTTATTCATTTCAAAGAGGAGTTGAAGTTTTGAACTTTTCGAGTTATGAGTGTGGAGTGTGTTACAATAAGTCCAATAATTCTTTTGGAATAGCACTTACAATACAATTGTTAAAAGCTACACGGCATGCCTCAGCTACTCCAGCCATATCTTGTTTACATTTTGAAAGTGATCCTGTGTTTGAATGTATACTAAAAAGTATTCGGACATTCACGCAACGAAAATATGAAAGTCTTCCTGCCCCCTCACAGCTCCTGCTCTTTTGAGAAGACCATCTACAGCGCTTTGGAACAAGACAGTCGGGATTTTTATAGAAGAACATTCATGAGGACAAGACAATCTTGCCTGGCGTTGATGGAATCGAGGACATCATCCAGCTGATGCAATCGAGTTTTTCACACACCAAAATCAGAGCCATGTTGCAACAACAACCCCTACACGATTCCCACAAGATAGGAAGCATAAAAATAATTCAACCTTGCCATCAATAATGATTTGATTGATAATTGATCATCTGCGTCTCAGGACAAGATGGAAGCCGAGTCAGACAAGTTCCTGTCCTGTGCTACTATACTTTCCTTTCTCTCGCTTTACCCAACATATGCAGCACTCTCTTCGACGCCTCTACCTTTTTCCGTCTGCTCGCCCTTTCCAGAGGTCCTTGCCTAAATCCCGCAGAGAGGGGGAGGAGCTTAGGATAGTGAGGACGCACTGGTAATCCGTGCAGTGACCCAGGTCAATTCAATTATCCTGTTTTCTTTAGCTGTGCGACGTGTGTGCCCATTTCACAGCCAACTCCCTTAATGCGCCCAGGATTAGCTTCTCTTACTTTTAATGATCTAACTATCGACGCCTTGGGCCCACGGTGCACTTAAACCCCCACCAATACACACACACACACACACACAAACACACACAGGTGTTTTTGATGAATTAGTTTTTGTGCAAAGAAATTCATTAACAGTTGTGAAGGAAGAGAGGCTTCCTCAAATGAACAAGTGTATTTTAACGTGAGATGAGGTTTGCTTTCTTGATGTGGGTGACGGAGCGTGTCTGCGTTACATAAACAAAAGCAAGAAGAGGATTGTATCATCCATCTGCATTTAACCCCGGTTCACCTCACACCTCCGAGATTTGAGATAATCATCTTAGTCCTAACACGTTAGTGTGGAAGCAAGCTAATCTGAACCGCGGAGGAGGAAACGAGGTCATACTCGGTTAGTAAACTTTCAGTACACAGCGCATGCATCCTTTGACAAGCCAAGCGCAAAGTGACTGAATTTCTTAGAAAAGACAAATTAAAATAAACTGCAAAATACACACCAAAATGAATGGGTTCTTCAGTTTGCTGAGTAAAAATCGATTTCATGTAATGTAATCCTGCTAACTAGCCAAACAAGTATACAACTACCACTGCATAATCAGTCATCAATCGATAAGAGTACTGCAACTTCCAACTGTTAAACTTTTGGAACCAGTAAAATCATATAGAGTTTGTGATGAAACAGCATTTTTTGACTGACATCTTTGAGGAATCCTCTAAAAAAAAAACATGGAATGAGAACTTCAAACGCCTCTAAAGTTCACAGAAAAAAATCCCCCAAAAAACAATCGATTACTGAAGCACATGATCGAGTGAGTCGACTGTCCACAAAGCTCTTCTCATGAATATTGCCACATTTGTATAACTTGAGTGCAGGGTTATAATACTTAATGATTTTTTTTTATTATAGTTATTTTCTATGTTATTTTTTACATTCAGTAGTTTTAATTTGTTTTTAGAACAGGTTTGCTACTTTTTGTTAGGTTTTTATTTTTTCAAAAATGCTTCTTTTTATTTTAGTTTTGATTAGTTTTAGAGTGTTTGGCAAGATAAAATAAACCCCTATGTATTGTATAATAAAGTTAAGTAAACTACAATTCTCAACGACAGTTTAACAGTTTGTACAGAAATACACCAATAACAAAATAAATGCATCTAAAATGAACTCTAAAAGCTCATGGATGATATTAATTGACAAAGACAAAAACAAATGGTATTTTTTTCCACTAGAATTATTATACCTAGGTGTACTTAGTTTTATAAGTGTAAGATATAGTTTCAGTTTAAAAACATTTTAATAGCATTTTCATTTTATTTCGTTAATTAAATTTTAGTTTTTCTTGTCAACTTTAATAACTTTAAGTCTAATATTTTGGGTAAGTGATTGATGCCTGATGAAACAACATTTTGGCCCACACAAGCTTATTGGAGACGTTTTGACCTGAAACTTGTCAGCCAATCACAAAGGGGGTTTCCAAGTCGTAGAAAAAAATGAAATGGTCGAGTAGATAATATGTTGATAAATAACGAATTTCTAGTACAGTATGCCGTTTTGGAGTTCTTATAGGCAACATCACATAAAAGGCTTTCATTACATTCTCCAAAAAGGACACTTTTTGGTGTGTTCGAGTTGAAACAGCCATTCCAACCAGACTTATTATTTTTGACACATTGTCCTATTTGGGAAATCTTCTCATGTTACAATTGACAGGATCAAAGATTTCCCTTGTGTCCATTCATTCAAGTCATCACACCCTGAGGTTTTTTTAAAGGTGTGGTTTATTGTTTAAACACACACACTTATAAATACATGCAAGAATATTAAATAGATTTAAGAGCAGTGTGGTTCTGCTTGAGCAGGTGTTAAGACCTGCTTTTGTGACTCACAACAACATCCTAACTCACAACACAATGTAAAGCGGTTCCCCTGTCGTGAGACAAAAACGCAACGCAAATATGAAAAGTGAGACTGTCAGGTGAAGTCAAGTCATACCTGGGATATCCTGTCCATTGTAGTTCCAGCCGGTCACAGCGAGCATGGATGGCAACGGAGATCCAGGCCTACTGTCCCGGTCTCGCTCCCTTTCCCGCTCTCTGTCCCAGTTCCTCTCCGCCTGTTGGGTTATATGTCGGACGGTGTCCTTGTTCTTCCTGTTCTTCCTCCGTCCCGATCCCGATAAAGGCTGCCAGGATCCATCCCCACCTGCACTTGGGCCCCTCGCCACCTGATCCCGTTGGCTCTGGGCCGCACCCCTGGGGGTGTCCCGGGGATGCGAGGAAGAGGCAGGGGACACCTGCTCCTCTTTGACGCTGACAGGCCGGTAGTCATGCGGCCAAGCAGGCTGCGAGTCATGACAAGCTTCCTCCTGGCTCTCGTGGCTCTTGGGGGGTTCTTGGTCCTCCTTGCCATACGTGCTGCCTCCCTCGTGGCAGCTGGCGATGGCAGAGTCCCCGGAAGAGTTGGCGGGGCTGGTGCGGCGCGCCAGCCACGGGGAAGTGCTGCGGCCAGACATGATGGAGGCGAGA